>NC_133802.1:35095859-35135859 GCF_043250625.1 Sebastes fasciatus | reverse complement strand
CCGATGGATTCATCAGGTTCTCTAGTTTCATATGATATATTTTATATATGTACTATGAAATATGAATATATAATAATATGTCTTCTTTCTTTCTTCATGTCCAGCTGGTACCTGCCACCCTGCCGGCTCTGTCCAGTATGTGGTTCCGCCTCCAGTCGTGAGTTCATGTAGTTATTTGTTTGTTTTGTGATTTTGTTTTTTAACAAATTATATTCAAGGTTCACTGTGACACAAAATAGTTCCAACTGAAAGAGCTGAGATAATAGGCAGATCAAATAAGATAAGTGTCATATATTTATATTAAAAACCTCATAATGCTTCCTTCCGGGGAATCTAAGATTGTCAGACAAACTTCATGGTGTTTTATCTGTAAATGCTGCACATACACACAATGAGACAGGTGGTATTTAGGAATATCTACAGTAATATCCGTCATAGCAGCAGTAGAAACAGCCTTATTGGTTTATTTTCCTCTTTAGGGCCAGTGTGAGTGCCGTCGTCATGTGGAGGGCCCGGCCTGTGACCGGTGCAGAGCTCTGTACTGGAACCTCTCCCCAGACACTCCTGATGGATGCACCAGTAAGAGAAACAACATCTCACATACAGTATGTTTCACTGGTCTGAGTCCAGTAAACAGAGCTCATAAAGACTGTTTGTCTTCTTCCTCCTGCAGACTGTGAGTGTAACGTTGCAGGTACCATCAGCGGCGTTGCAGAGTGTGCACAGGTGAGCAAATGAACCTGCAGTTCTTCAGTCTATATTCATTTATACTGTAGTTCCCTCCTCTAGAGGTGATGCTTTTATTAAACAGACGATATTTCATCATATAATCCCTGTAAGATCAGTCTCATGCTTCCTGTTCTACTAATAGTAATAATGTCTTCCTTGTTTCTGACAGGAAACCGGTCAGTGTCACTGTAAACCCAACGCCTGCAGTGGAACCTGCTCCACCTGTAAAGACGGCTACTACAACCTGCAGGAACAAAACTACTTCGGCTGCCAGGGTGAGGGCACGTCTTCAGTTCTTGGTTTCACCGCTGGGATGCGGCCGTCTTGTGTTTACATGTGTGTGTGTGTGTGTGTGTGTGTGTGTGTTGTGTGTGTTTAGGTTGCCAGTGTGACATCGGAGGTTCGGCAGGTCAGTCTTGTGGAGAGAGGAACGGCCGCTGTCGCTGCAGACCCAACGTGGAGGGACCGAAGTGTAATCTGTGAGTTTCACAACAGACTAACATCAATATCAAGTTATTCATTTAATCAGGACGATATTCAGTTTGATTGCAGAACATTAAGACTCGTCAGGATGATCAGTGGCCTTCATTTTTCCATTTCTTTCACAACAAATGCATAACCGATTAACGCTATCGGATAAAACGGTTAAAAGAAATGTTAATAATTAACTCAAAAGCTGAGCGGCTCATCTTAAGAGTTGCAGGATACAGGAAGTCGACTCCGGTCTCTCCGGCTCGCTTGAGCGGAGCGGAGGAGTTGTAGTTTCATAGCATTTATTCACCGACAAATAAACTACACACACTGCTACACCTACGATCACAGCTAGAACACCACCAACAACCTCACACTCACCACCAACACACACACGGTCTGTTGGACACTCGCTAACGTTACTCAGACTACGTGTGGCGGCGGCGGCGAGCACGAAGCCTCCGGCAACGCTAGAGCTGCTAACGTAGCACAAACACACTGTCTGTTGGACACTCGCTAAAGTTCCTCCGGGCAGACACACAGCTGACAACCTGCTAAACTAAACTAAATGTGAGCTGGAGACTTTTACTGGGAAAGAGGCTGCATGTCCGCGACACTACACGCAGCATCGTAGCTGCTGAGTTAACACTCCTGGACGGTGAACTGGAGACAGTGAACGCAGCATCGTAGCTGCTAAGTTAACGCTCCCGGACGCTGAACTGGAGACAGTGAACGCAGCATCGTAGCTGCTAAGTTAACGCTCCCGGGCGGTGAACCGGAGACAGTGAACGCAGCATCGTAGCTGCTAAGTTAACGCTCCCGGGCGGTGAACTGGAGACTCAGTTATCTGTTGTGCTCCTGCAGCTGGTGCACCGCTGCATGCGAGGCACAAATCTTGTCGGTTAACGGGTAATAATCGGTTAACGAGGGTCGGTTATCGGTTAAGAACATTTTTTCAACACATAAATAAAGGAATGAGTGAATAAAGAGAAATGAGACAACATAACTTTATTAAAGTGTTCATCCAGACCTTCTAGTTTCTCCTTTAGCTCTGTGACCTTCTAACTGGATCTCGCTGTGTCTGCAGACCTCGTCCAGATCATTACTTCCCAGACCTCCACCATCTGAAGTTTGAGATCGAGGAGGGAACCGTGCTGGACGGCCGACCGGTGCGATTCGGCTACAACCCTCTGGAGTTCCCAGACTTCAGCTGGAGGGGTTACGCTCAGATGTCCCCCATCCAGGTAGGAACGTCACCTTTGACCTTTAGACACTCATGCGTTAGTAGGATATTACAACATCTTGCACCGATGGAGTAAAGATACAGATAGGCGTTTTTTTTCATGCAACTGAAGCTTTAAAGAATCTAATAATGTTTATTATTAATGTGGTACTGACGGTACATTTATAGACTCCGGTTTGAGATATCAATATTCCAGATCATCATATGTTGTCACCTCACAGATTTGTTTTCTAATACTCCAGTTAAATATTTAAAATGTCTTTTTATATGTGTTTTTCTTATAAATGATGTGTATTATAGTATGCATTACATGTGTTTGTGACTGTGGCCCGTCATCTCTGCTCCTCCTGCATGAACATGGACATTAGAAGGGATAGCTCTCGTTGGTAGAATCACCTCTCAGCACATATTACACCTCCAAAGGACATTTTATATGATTAAACTTTGACTTCTACCTCTGTTGATGCAGTAGTTGACAGAACTGGTATTCCTAGTCTCAATATGGATCTGAAATATTAAGCTTTTCATGTAATTCATTTCACCCACTTATTGTTATTAATAATAATAATAATAATAATAAAATGTATTTATAAAGCACCTTTCATAGAGGGGGAGTGGTTCAAAATGCTTCACAACAAAGTGAAGAATCAAAAGAATAAATAAAAACAGAAAGATTAAAACATGCATATATTGCACATGCATTAAGTGAATCTTCAGGATCTCAACTTAACTACGTCCGAGCTTTCATGGACTTTTGTGCCGAGACGTGGAAATCCAAAGAGAAATGTGTTGTCTTGTGTTTTGGGGGGTAAAAGTATTTTCTTTGTGTGGTGACGGTGACGGTATTAAATACTTCCTTTTGGCTCGCTTTCTCTTTTTGTGTTGGTGTTTCCCCACTCTCTCCTCCTTCCTCCCTCCCTCTCTCCCTCCCTCCCTCACATGTTCTCTGATCTTTACTCTCCTCTTCTTATCACACTTCTCTATCTTTCTTCTTCCTCCACTTTAATCTTCCATACCTCCATACTTGATATTTCCTGCTCCTCTCTCATCCATTATTTCCTCCGTTCTACTTCGTCTCCCCCATCATGCCTTCATCTACTCATCTTACACTCTTTACCCTTGTCTTTCCTCTCTGTTAACTTCCTTCTTTCCTTTGCTTCATCTCTCCCACTCCCTTTCTCCACCCCTCTCTTTCCTCCCTCCATCCTCTCTTTATTTCCTTCCTGTGTCTCCCTATACCTCTTCCTCCTCCTCCTCCTCCTCTTCCTCCTCTTCCTCCTCCTCCTCTTCCTCCTCCTCCTCCTCCTCTCCATCATCTCCTCCACCTCTCTTTTCTCTCTCTCTGCCTGCTGCCTTGCTCGCCGGTCCTTCGGCAGTCCAAAGTGTTGTTGTCGGTGTCGGTCAGCTCTCCGGACCTCTTCCACGTGGTGCTACGCTACGCCAACAGGGCGGGTTCGGATGTCCGGGGCCGGGTGTCGGTCATAGAGGACGGCTGGAGCTACTACTGTGGTAACTGTGAGTGCCGGGAGGGGATATCTGTCTTTCCTCATTCCCTCCATCCCTCCATCTCTCCATCCCTCCATCCCTCCATCCCTCTATCCCTCCATCCCTCCATCCCTCCATCCAGAGGCAGTGCAGTAAAGAAAGCTGCACCGTCTCACCTCTTATCTACTGATTTCCGTGCTTCGCTCAGGAGTTCAGCTGTGGTCCAAAGATATAAGTCATAAATTCAGATCCCAAGTCAGAATTCCTGCTGGAATCATCATCATGGTGTGAACCTCAGAGGTGTGGACTCCAGTCACACGTTTGATGACTTCAGAGAAAATAAAAAAAGACTTGCAGCTCGACTTTGACTTTAACACCAGAGACTCGTGACTTCACGTGGACTTGAGCCTTTTGACTTGAAAACACTTGATAGAGTTTAGGACTGGGGACTTGAGTGCAAAGACTTGAGTGCAAAGACTTGAGTGTAAAGACTTGAGACTTAAAGCTGCAGTAGTCAGTATATTTTTGGCATCATTGGTCAAAAATCCCATAATAACCTTTCAGCATATTGTAATTCAAGTGTTCTGAGAGATAACTAGACTTCTGCTCCTCCACATCTAGCCCGTTACGGGAGACTTTAGCCAATCACAGGTCATTTATTTGAGAGCGTTCCTATTGGCTGAGCTCCGATCATGTGACCAGAACTTGCCATTCCTTCACCAGATTTCACAATGGCGGCGGCGTCACAAACTTTCTCATGTAACAGCTAAACCGTGCACTATGAGATGATTCTGAGAACATGTGAGGAGAGAAATAGACATTAACGTAACAGAATATTGATTCATATTTGATCAGCGCTGCCTAGTTTGACCGTTTGGTCGGAGTTCAGAGTGATTGACAGCCGGCTCTCATAGACGGCAGCTGGACAGCAGACCTCAGATCAGCTCTGACTGCTTGTTTTCCTCCGGTCTGTGAAATCTTGCAGATGCCGTTAGGAGCACCGGAGGACACAGGGGAACATGATTTTTTCATGTACAACTGTCAGGATATAGCGATCATTTTATAACAATAACTTTTTATAATCATACAATATTTGCTCCTACTGATGCTTTAAGTGTGACTTACAAAACAATGACTCGGTCCCGCCTCTTTTAAACGTACTAATTTAAAATGTCAACAGCACAGATTATTCTACACATATCACAGCGAGCAGCAGCAAAGCCTGCTAAATATCTGTGATGCAGCCGTAGTCGTTGCATTCAGGACATTTTATTATGCAGAGAAAATCCTTCAGAGGTTTTTCTGACCTGGACTTCCATTTTTATGACTTTGATTGGAACACGGCTTGATTCCTGGGTTGAAATCTGCGTTCTCCTCCTTCCTGTATTCTGTCCGTCGCACCTCGCTCCTGTCAGGTATCTGCTGGTTGGTGGTTTTGACCTGCTGCTGCTGCTGCTGGCGGCCTCGGCCTCGATCTCCTCTCTCACCTTCAGGGCCTCAGATTTAGATTTAAGACTTGAGGATTCATATCTTCTCCCCTCCACACTTCCCTCTTCTCCCACTTCATCCCCTTCTTCAACCCCGTCCCCATAGACCGCAGTGAAGCTTCAGGTTTATGTGAGCGAGGCAGACGTCTATCTGACTCGCTTCATCCTCAGATATGTAAACTCTGAGGGCGCCACCTCCAACGGTAAAATAACAGCCTATCAGGTCAACCGCAGAGGTAGGTGTCCACCAATCACAGGAGAGCATCAGTGTGAGTGTGTTTGACTGTGTGTCAGCAGCAGGCCAGATGGATGTGTGAGTGTTTTGTTGTATTAATCAAACAGTTCATAGTTGTTGACTCTTGGTTACACTACAATTTAAGTTTTTATAACATTTTAATGTAGTTTTCTAAAACATGGTTTAATGTTGTTCATTTATGTTATGTTGCCCACTTTTCACATTTACTTCCTCAAATGCATCTACAGTATTCACGATAAGTCCAGGTAGGGCAAAAATAATAATGTACAGTTGCAGTATATACTGTGATGGAATAATTGATACACAAGTTATCTTTGGAAGGAAGAGGTCCGGAGCTGATGATGTCTTACAAAAGAAGGTTTATTGAAGCTTGATCAAGGAGAATTGTCAGGTCTCCACAATAGATGCTCTCTGCGTGAAGGCCTCACAACTCTGTCCTTCCTCCCCGGTGCTCAGTGTCTTACCCCTTATCATGTTAGGACTTACTCCGTTCCTCTGGCATCTCTGACCCTGGTTGCCCTAGCGACTGGCTCTACGGTCTCCACTACAGGCACAGCTGTACAGATAACGGTGGCTCCTCTAGACAGGACTCCAACCCAATAATGTCAACAGAGGGACACTCTGACAAACACTCTGACCTTTCTACCAATAAGAGAGGAATTGATGGAAAATTCCATCACATATACGATACTGGCCATCTCACTGCTGCACGCTACTTTTGCAGAATATCAGCATGCGCACCAGAGACTTCCGCCGGGGTCGTATCTAGAAGGTAACCTCAAAGTTACAAAACTCTCGCAAGATGGTTAAGTTTAGGGTAGGACGTCGGGCGGCGAGTTTTCAGACGTCTTTGCAACTTGGGTGTTACCTTCTAGACATGACCTTCTGATTTAGCCCTGTACTAACTTGAATGTGATAAAAACTTTCCAGATGTTATCGAACCAAATTTATTCAATTGTTATAGTGAAACAAGTCTTTTTCATGGAGGGTTGGACGCGCAAAACAAGTTATTCACCGTTTTATGGCTGCAACAGTAGCGATGGATAGAGATGCACCGATCTGACTTTTTAAGTCCCGATACCGATACAGATACCTGGGCTTTGAGTATCGGCCGACACTGAGTACCGATCCGATAACAGTGTTTAATTAATAATCTGTATGCCTCACTGAGTGGATCATTCTGTTATGTGTAACAACAACAGGTGACATCAGGCTGGACTTAAACATGACTTTCCTAACTTTGTAAAACAAAATGTAACAAATGAATACAATTTTCTATTTTATTTATACAAATTAAATTTGTATTTATTATTAAAATAATAAATTGTACACCAGCAGCTTCGTAAAAAATCTTAAAAAATAACAGAATCTTTATTTATTATTAAAATAATAAATTGTACACCAATAACTTGGTAAAAAAAACAAGTTAACCAACTTGGTTGTGATTGGCCGGTGAGCACGCTCCAATGCGTCATTGAGCCATGAGTTCAAGCCGACCAAAAAATCCTGAACACGAAAATTGAGAAAAACGCGGCCTAACTTCACACTTCAGTAAAATATAGTTCAGTCTTTTCACGTTTAAGCACAAAAACAGATCTCTGATTGTCTCTTTTGATTGTATTTAGATATCTAACTCCACACGTTTCTGTTTTAGGTTCGGAGCAGTCCAAACAGATCGTCTTCGCTCCCAGCGTGGAGCCGACCTTTGTCAACGTTCCCCAGAACAACTTTGTGGAGCCGTTTGTCCTGAACCCGGGAACCTGGACCGTGGTTATAGAGGCGGAGGGAATCCTGCTGGTGAGACACACACAAACACACACACACAAACACACACATACAACACACACAACACACCTGTTTTTATACATCGTACACATCGGTGCCGGAGCAGCTGCACCCTCCACTATTAGATCTGGAAGTACTCCGTTTGGTTTAAAGCGAGGCGTGCAGGAGGCACGACATCACGCATAAAGTACGCTGCGGTTGTAATTTTTAGGCTTTTCACCAGAAGTAAAACGGCTTTATTTTGCAAGACATCACAGGAAGTGGAGCGTTCAGGCAAAACAAAACTAGTCTCTTACAGCCAGAAACTAAAAACTACGTCTATTTGAACGAAGATCAAAGAGCATAAAACAAAGTTATTTTGTGGCGCCCCTTCTTGACATTTTTTTGAGAAACCAACTACAATAACTTACAATAACGCATTTATTTAATAGTATAAGACTGGGTATAAATATATGTATGTATACATCTGTTTGTGGACGCATGTGTACATTTATACACATTTATGTATATATACTTTATATTTGTTTTATCAACTACCATTTTACCACTTTTATTATTATTAATATGTTCTGTGATGTTCTGTTTTATCAGTTACCTTTTTCTTACTTTATTTATCTGCTTTTATTGTCTTGTGAAGCACTTTGTAACATCTGTTTTGAGAAGTGCTATATAAATAAATGTATTATTATTATTATTTATATTATTATAATAATCTCTGGATAGCTTTTATTTAATTTATATATTTTTAAATTATTATTAGTTTTTTATTTATTTACTTTTTTTTATTTATTTCTATTTTCCTATCCTATTCATCAATTTTCTATTTCCTTTATTTCTCAAATTGCTTTTCCTGTTTTTTGTTGGGCATTGGGCGAAACAAAATCTTTTCACTGTGCAGTTACTTTTTAATTCATTATTGATAATCAATAAAAAAAATACCTTTGAAAGGTTCACAAACGGGACAAAGAGCTTAGAGCTTTATTGGTCATGGTTGAAGGATCTATTTTGCAGGAATTGTCACTTCCAGGTGTTAATCAGATAAGAATGTTCCCGCCATACGTCCCCTCCCCCGTCACTAATCTTATATAACTATAACGAGGCGCCCATGCCTGTATACAAACACTTAAGCCTCTAACGGGTGACATGAAGCCACCGTTAGCACAGACAGCCGAGAGAGAAACACATCGTCGTGTATTATACGTGTTTAATCCACCAAAACTCCCGTCAGCTCAATTTGTCTTTATTGTTCATGTACCCAGTAACACTGTATTTATCTATGCTCTGTTTGACCTTCAGGATTACCTGGTGCTGCTGCCCAGCGCCTACTACGAAGCTCCCATCCTGCAGATCAGAGTTACTGAGCCGTGCACCTACAGCTCTGTGACCGACGCCAGCCAGAAGTAAATATGCACATCGACTAGCTTCATATTTACCGTACAGATTTGAGATTCGATCTTCTCAGCAAACTCATGGCAGAAAAACAAATGAGCATATTTCCCACAATGTTGAACTATTCCTTTAACCAAAAACTAATCTTACTACCAACCTAAGCATCATTTTAGGTCAAGTTGTAATTCAAAATCTAATTATAGTTCTGATTGATTTCCTTCCTGAAAACCCAACAAGCAACTTTAAGTCTGTTGTTTCTCCGTGTGTCTGTGCAGCTGTCTGCAGTACCGATATCTGTCTCTGGACTCCTTCCCCTCCATCTCCGGCAACGATGCCACCTGCCGCAACGACAACCACCTGCCGCGCCCCTGCCCGACCGAGAGGGTGACCCCGCGCCACCCCGACATGGCCGTCTGCAGTGGCTACGATGTAAGAGAGAGGGGGAAGGGGAGATGTTGGTGCATTATGTGTGTTGGTTTTATAGAGAGAGAGAGAGAGAGGCCAGACAGCTTCACGCTCACCGCTCTAAAACTGCTTTAATAACTGTTTGATTTCAGATCAGCGTCGAGCTGCGAGGGCGTCTGCCGTCTGCGGGCGATTACGTTCTGGTCGTTGAATATTCCAGCGAGGAAGAACTGCCACAAACTCTGTCTGTCGCTGTAAACATGCCGGGAGCACGAACACACGAGCACCGCGTCGTCCTGCTGCACTGCAAATACAGGTACAAAGAAGAAGAAGAAGATGAAATGCTTTATGACATCCCAGTTTGTTGTGGTACCTGCTACCTCTCAACCTTCTAACACGATATACAACAGAAATCAGATACCTTATATTGCACATTTAGAAGCTCAACACTCACTGAACACAGTCACATCTTTTTACATGAAATTTAAAGGCAAGAACTCCACGACTAGGCGTCATTTTCCCATTAGACGGGTGGATATGATGCAAAATAACAGTTTAAAATGAACCCAAGAAGACAATTAGAGCTCAGCTGATAGACAACAGGAGGATGAAACCTTAAAAGAGGACGCTGTGTTTGTTCCGGCTGCAGTGGACCGTCTGTGTGTGTTCTGCTGTAATGTGTGGACTCAGCTGGTTCACAGTTTACTGTCGCCGTCTGTCAGCAGCTCTTAATCACTGTGTGTGTGTCTGTGTGTGTGTTTGTGTAGCTTCCTGTGTCGAGTCGTGGCCATCGATGGACAGAACAGAGTGGCCGTCTTCTCGCTCCCCGGCAACACCGAGATCCAGCTCGTCTCCGACCGCGCCAGCTTCTTCCTGGTGAGAGCAGCGGCAGCAGCAACCCACGTCGTCACATGATCGACCGACCCAGAGCGCAGCGGTCACGTGACGAGCACGCTGGAGATTAGTTGTAAACATGGAAGGTTCATCTGTCCTTAAATAGTTTAGAGCAGGGCTCAGCAACCTTTACTATCAAAGAGACATTTTAGACAAAAAAAACAACAACAAAACAAATCTGTCTGGAGCCGCAAAACATGTGATCATTGTGATGAAGGTAACACAGTTTATAGTCTAATGCAGTGAGGACCAAAGAGACAATGGACTACGGAGTATTAGGGCCACATTGAGGGAAACAACATCTGAGATTTACAGAATAAAGTCAGAATATTACGAGAATAAAGTCGTAACTTAACGAGAAAAAAGAAAATAACACGTAAAATTACTTTTTTATAATATTATGACTTTATTCTCTAAATCTCCGATTTATTATTTTCCCTCAATGTGGCCCTAATACTCCGTCGTACCGTCGTACCATAGACCTACAACAATGATAAATAAAAATGAAAATGTAAACAAAGAACAGTTATTCATTTCCATTTTTAAAGATCCACTTGGAGCCGTTGGAGAGGAGCTGAAGAGACGCAGGTTGCTGACCTCTGATTTAGAGCATTAAAGAGATTTTCAAGATGTTTAGAAAGTGAGCCTACGTTTTGAGTTGTCTCCCATAAAAAACATATGTTTTATTATAAATTACACAGACTAAGGACGAAGGAAATTACTTAAAATGGATTTTTTAAATGGATTTTTTAATTATACATGTAACTGTCACAAGTCACTCAATAAGACACATTACCAGAGTAATGCTTCTTTAAATCAGTTAATCAAATGGTTGATTTGAGTCATTAACTACCTAATAATTTAGCAGATAAAATGTCAAAAATATTGATATAAAAGTGCTCAATATTTAACCACTGCCCAAATAATCTCTTAAAATTACACATTTTGCATATATATATATATATATGTATATATATATATATATATATTTATATATATATATATATATTTATATATATAATTATATTTTGTAAATGATTTGATCAACCATCTGAACAGACATTGATTAACTGTCGATTGATGATGTTTCTGTGTTTCTTCGTTGTCTTCAGCACAAAGTGTTCCTGGTGCCCAAAGAGCAGTTCACCATGGAGCACGTTGAGCCTAAAGTCCACTGCATCGGCGCTCACGGGCAGTTCTCCCCTGACAGGTACAGTAACATAGAATAATAACTGTACTTTATGAATATTCACACACACTCTCTAAACCGTCTTCCTCCTCCCTCTGTCTCTGTAGCTCGTCCTGCGTCCCCTCGCGCTTCCAGACGCCGTCAGACTCGCTGGTCCTGAAGGAGGGCCAGAGCTCGTCCATGCAGGAGTCCGTCCTCGCGTCCCCCGCAGCACCTCCTCCCCTGACCGTCCACCAGAGGGACGAGCCGACCTGGACGGGAGGAGACAGACCTCCCCACGGAGCGGATAACGGCGACCACGTCAGGCTGGACTCACTGCAGGTACAGACGCTGATGCAGATGTTATTTAAGATGTTGAATCTGGTGTTCACAGTCGTTGTGTTCGGAGCTGTTTGCTTTCAGGTCCACAGATTTTTCGGCTAACACTCGTACGATTCTGTCGATTAATCGAGGCGTTGATTTAATCGAAAAATCAAAGAGTTTTTCCACAAAGAATTACAAAAAAGCACCGCTTTAAATCAGAGATGTGCTCAGAAGTGTCTTAGAAGTAAATCATTCAGCATGAAATAAGCATTAAAAAACAACTAACGAAATCGACCAATACGACCCATTAGTCGACTGATGGTACGTGTCCATAGGGGCGTTTTTTATCGCGAGGGGACGCGACGCTTCCCAGCATTGGACGCTTGGTGTGCTGTCCCTAGAAACAAGGCACTCGGCTCCTGATTGGACGAACGCTTTCCCGCCGTTGGCTGCTGCTCCCAGCTTTCAAACCGGAACCAGTCTGGAGGCTCGTTTGGAAACTTTCTTCTCTTATTTCACGTAAATAGTTCACTGAAATGTGTTTCTGAAAACATTTGAGGTGAGAAATAATCCATGTTGATGAATCTGTCTTTAATTTAGATCAACAACGTTTATTTTAAAAGATCCTCGGGAGTTTTCGAGAGGCGGCGAGCCGCGTCGGACGCCCGTGATTTACATAAAGTAGACGAGCCCTCAACTTTATGCAAATGAGGAGCGGGCGTCGTGACGCCCAGTCTCTGGAATCGCGACGCCACGCTACCAAAATGCATTGCGCGGCTGCTTACATAGACAATGAATGGGGAGCGTGGAAAGCACGGAGGCTGTGGACTCGTACCATAACCGACTGAGAGGAAGCAGCCCTGCAGATTTTACTGCTCTTGTTTTGTCTGTTTAGTGAAAAGGAACTATTTAAGGTATATTCTTGTCTAACTACTACTGCAAAGCTTTATGGGTATAAGGAACCAGATCTGTGATATCCAGCAGGTCCTCCCCACGGTGGACATTTATTACTCATCATTGACCGTTTCCTGAGCGGTTCTTATCTGTGAGGAGTGAATCCACGCGGTTCAGTTACAGGAACAGATTGAACTTCTCATCTCCTTACCCAGAATGCAGCGGTGTACTCGACCCGGGTCCACGCCCTGGGGCGCTACGTCTTCATCCTCCACTATCACCAGCCTCTCCACCCCAGCTATCCCGTGCAGGTTTACATTAACGGAGGACGGATCTGGCAGGGTGAGAGTATAATCAGAATGAATGCATTTAAATAAAGATGATTAATAAACAGGAATAGATGGATTCATGTGTTTTTGTTTTGCGTCTCAGGCCACGCCAACGCCTCCTTCTGTCCCCACGCGTACGGCTGTCGGAACGTCCTGGTGTCTGAGAACCAGATCATTCTGGACGTGACGGACCACGAGGTCTTCCTCACGGTGCAGATACCTGCTGGCAAGACGCTGTGGCTGGTGAGTGTTCCCGCCCTGCTTTCATTTCTCTGCTTTCATTTCTCTCCTCTCATTCTCCTTAGATTTCAGTTCCTCTCTTTGGAGCCTCTTCAGAAACAACTTTAGGTTTTAGGTTCCCCCTCCTCCTCCTCCTCCTCCTCCTCCTCCTCCTCCTCCTCCTCCTCTTCCTCCTCCTCCTCCTCCTCCTCCTCCTCCTCCTCCTCCTCCTCCTCCTCCTCCTTGGATCTGTTTTAACTTCAGTTTGTTCTTTTATTGTCATTCTTTATATGAGTTCACCTCTTATATATCTTATATATTTACATATTATTTGTTTAAATATGTGATTATTTTCTTTACTTAAATTTCTCCAAAATCTTAATGCACCAAATGAAGAACCTCTGACCCTCCGTGTTGTGCTGTGTCTCTGCAGGACTATGTGCTGGTTGTTCCTGAGACGAGCTACAGCTCCAGCTACCTGAACGAGGAACCTCTGGATAAATCGTACGACTTCATCAGCAACTGTGGACAAAACAGCTTCTACATCAAGTCAGTAATCACAGCTGAATCTGCAACCATGTTTTCATATTACTGAAAAACACCCACATAGTGGTGAAGGAAAATGAATTTAAAGTTGTGGTGCTTTCCTCAGCCAGTGAATTCAGATGACATGTTGAGTAGAGACACGCTGCTGAATACAAGTCATACTATCTTTACATCTACTTATTGTCAAAGATAGTGAAAATGTTCACATCAACGTGCTTCTGCAATATGTGACTGAAGGACTCCTCTTCCTCCCTCGCCCCTCCAGTCCCTCCGCCGCCTCTCCGTTCTGCCTCGGCTCGGCGGTGTCTCTGTCGGCCTTCTTCAACAACGGGGCGATGCCCTGCGCCTGCCACGAGGTCGGAGCCGAGAGCGACACCTGCGAGCCGTTCGGTGGCCAGTGCCGCTGCAGGCCCGACGTGATCGGCCGAGACTGCGCCATGTGTGCCACGGGCTACTGGGGGTTCCCCAACTGCAGACGTGAGTGTCTGATTGGCTAAATGAATGTCAGATAGGAAACATGAGTCTGTCATGGCTGCTGCTACACTACACACTTCTGAATCATCATCATTAACAACAATAGATAGAGGTAGGAAGTCCTAATACCGATACCGATACCTGGGCTTTGGGTATCGGCCGATACCGAGTACCGATCCGACACCAGTGTTTAACTAATCAGCTGTATCTCTCACTGAGTGGAAGTGACTGGGATCATTCTGTTTTGTGTAAGAACAGTAACAGGAAACATCAGGCTGGACTTAAACATTACTTTACTAACTTTGTAAAACAAAATGTAACAAATAAATATATTTTTTTATTTTATTTATATAAATTTTATTTTTATTTATTATTAACCTAATAAAAACATCTTTAAAATTAAGATATTTTTTTATTTATTATTAAAATAATATATCATTCACCATCAACGTGGTAAAAACATCTTTAAAATTAAAATATTTTTTATTTATTATTAAAATAATAAATCATACATGCTGTTTTAAAATGAAAACCTATTAGTGTGGATGTAGCTTTATTAACATGTCTGATGTGTTGTAGCTGCTGTAACTCAAAACAGACATTAAAAGTGGATTTGTTTCTGTCGCTCCTTCTCTTCCCTCCGTCTGTCTCTGAAGTGTTTCAGTATTATCGGTTACTAACTATCCGTTCTTCCCTCCAGCCTGTAACTGCGGTACGAGGTTATGTGAACCGGTGACCGGCGAGTGTATCTGCCCTCCGAGGACTCTGCTCCCAGAATGCACCGTGTGTGAGCCGCAGACGTTCGGCTGCCACCCGGTGGTCGGCTGCGAGGTCTGCAACTGCTCCCGGCCGGGCGTCGACTCCCCCGATGTCAACTGTGACACCCTCAGCGGACAGTGCAGGTACGACGAGACGAGACGGAGGAAATAAAGATTTAATTACAGCTGATATTATCAGACTTGCCAACCTGGAGACCTTAAGAAAGGGAGTATTTGTAAACCGGAGCGGGGGTGTGGAGGTCCTCTCTCAGGGAAATCTGAGTTTCAGAGACTTTGTTTCCTCCTCTGCTCCTCCACACGGTGTGGCGGTAGATTCGGGGTTCAGCGAGTTCAGCCCTCAGATGTCAGGCCTCCGTTTGCTCTAAAAAGGCAGTTACTTCTCGCCCGTTGTGTCTCCTGACAGGATCTTGGCTGCGTCTCTCTGTCTCTCTGTCTCTGGGTTGATTGCTGTGTGTTCGGCCAACTCTTGTCTGCGTTCTGTAAAAGTCTGCTGGTTTTAAAACTGAACTCTCAACACAGCAGCTGTCTGTCCTCGTATCCTCGTCTTCATCTCTGATGTTCCTCCTTCAGTCTACAGATCAGGATGATGGTGATGGTGATGATGATGATGATGATGAGCCTCATTTATCACTAATCACTCAGCATCTTCTTCACATTTATCACACAACGTTATCCATCGTGGTTCTGACAAGGATCAATAGTTGGTGACAGTTTTCTTCTTTAGACTTCAACATGAACTCTTCATTCAGCTGACGGGACGAACGCTCCTCTCACCGAGCTGTTCTCCGTCTTTACCTCCAATAATCAATCTGAATAAACACATCTTATCCGCGGGAGAAACTCCGATACTTTGAAATCTAAAGGAATATTTTAGGATTTATAGGAATAGGAATTTTGGAAATACACAAATTCTACGACAACTTGTTATGGCCGTTGTAGCTAAAAAGAAATATAATATATATACAGAGCCGGGGGAGGGGATCAACATTCTGAGTAAAGTCGTGAATTTACAAGAAAACACACCTTTTTCTCGTAAATGTACGACTCTATAATCTCAGAGAATATCTGAGTTTGTTTCTCGTAAATGAAGGATTGTAATCCAGGAAAAAATTAGTTTTTTTCTCTGAATATTCTCCCCCTCGTCCGGCTCCGTAATTATTATTATTTTTTTTACCTACAATGTCCGTAGTCAGATAAGATCAATACCACTCTGATGCATGTCTGTGTGGTGAATATGGTGATTATTAGCTTAGCATAAAGACTGGAAACAGCTAACCAGGCGCCGTCTACCAGCACCTTTTACATTTTATAGATGGACACGTTGCGTCTTTGTTTTTACATTTCAGTTGTTGCACAGATTAAACCGTTTTTGGTCTGTCGGTATAAATGTGCTTCAGTTCCCACCAACTCTCTGAATATGCTAATCATTTCACTGTAACTGCGTTTGGCTGTTAGCTGATCTTTGTGAAATGGACTGTTTGTGCAACGAGGCTCATTTACATCGAAATATCTGCTTCAATAGGTGCAAGTAACACCGGAGCACTGAGACGCTATCTGCACGGCAGCACAGTTCAGGTGCATTAAGAATTACTCGGTTTCTTTTTTGTCCTATTTGTGCAGGTTTAATCCTTTACGTCTGCCTCGTTCTCTATCTGTTTGATGTTGTCGTTTGTTTCTGTCTTTTCTGTCTTCTCAACCATCTGTCAACTCATCTTTCCATCATCTGTCACCGCTTCCTTCTGTCTATCTCTGTCGGTCTTTGCTGTAAGCATCGAGGAAGTCAAGATGTCTTAAATCACTATCATCCCCCCCTCACAAACACACACACACACACACACAGAGGAATGTGTCGGCTCTGTCCGGACAAGACCAGGATGTAAAGCTCAACGTGTTTCTCTGCCCTGAAGGCTGTAATCCCTGCAGATCCTGCCAGCTGGTATGAACACCCTGCAGTCGGCAGGTTGATGAGGAATCAGTCGCTCCTGATGGATAATTGGGAGCAATAAACCTTTCATCTCCTACATGATTGAAATACAATAAACATTTTGATTGATTGATTGTTTTGTTTTTTTGTACAGATGTAAGGACAACGTCGTCGGCCGCCAGTGTGACCGCTGCGCTCCCGGTTTCTACGGTTACCCCAACTGCAGACCATGTGACTGCAACGAGGCGGGAACCGAAGAGGAAGTGTGCGACTCCTTCACGGGACGGTGTCTCTGCAAGGTGGGGCAGCGCACACACACACACACACACACACACACACACACACACACACACACACACACATACTGTACGTCCTCCTGCACTCACAGTGTGTCCTAACCCGCCGCCTGTCCTCCGCCTGCAGGAGAACGTCCAGGGTTCCCGGTGCGATCAGTGCCGAGTCGGTACGTTCCACTTGGACCCGACCAACCCGAAGGGCTGCACCAGCTGCTTCTGCTTCGGAGCCACCGACCGCTGTCGCAGCTCCGACAAGAGACGCACCGAGGTACTCCTGTTTGTTCATTTAAAGTTTGTTATATCACCACACGTTGTCATCACCACACTTCCTCTGTGTCTGTTAGCAGGATGTCTTTCATAAACTTCGTCTTAAAGGAATACTTCACTTATAAAATCAGTTCCTCCCCTCGGATGTTCTTGAATCCGTGGAGAAAACGTTGTTTTTCTCTCATGCCTCCACGGTGAACGGAGAATCAAAAATCAAATTGAAGTAAACGAGCGCTGCCTTTAACAACAGCACTGAGAAAAACAAACTGTATGAAAACATCTGTTTACAAACTCTCACACATCTGGTGCAGTATAATCCAGGTCTCATTCATCCTGTCGTCTGCTCACTACTTCACAAACGCATTTTCACTAAAACTTCACTATTAAAACACTTCCACATGAACAGTCTCAGTGTTGCTCAGACGTGCGACTCGTCTGCGGGAGTCCGAAGTATTTTAAATAGTAAAGTTTTAGCGAAGATGCATTTAGGGTTTTTTGATCACCGTTGAGAGAAAAACTAAGTTCTCTTCATGAATTCAAGGTAACACTGGGTGAGTACTTAATATACAAATGATCATTTTGTGGGTGAAGTATTCCTTTAAAATACAAATCTGGGAGTTTTGCTGTTGGATGAACTGCTTTGTTTGCTGCAAAGTATTCAGATTATGTTCCCAATTAATCAAACAGTAATTTTGTCTATACAACGGCAGGAATGTGAGTTTCTCAGTGCTCAAGGTGACATCTTTAAATGTCTTTTTAAACCGTCCAAAACCCCCAAAATATAAAAACTTACACTGATATAAACAGAGAAAAACAGCAGATCTTCATAATGGAGCAATAATTAATCAGTTATCAAAATAGATGATCATTATTCTGATATTTCACTCACTTGTTTTGCTGTTGAACTTCTCTTGAATAATTGCTGAGTATCATCAACACTCGGAATTAATAAAGTTGTATTAATATGAATTACTCATGTTAAAATGTTTAGATTTTACAGAAACAAACATCTGTCATCAGTTTGTGAACTACTGTGTTGATGTCGTCTCTCACCATCTCCTCCCGTCCTGTAGGTGATGAACATGGAGGGCTGGGTGCTGCTTGGAGGCGACAGACAGGAAGTGCCGGTCGCGGTGTATCCGGGTCAGGACCTCGTCGAGGCCGACCTCAGCGACGTGCCCGATGTCTACCAGGACCTCCACTGGCACGCACCAAAGACCTACCTGGGAGACAAGGTGAGAGGGGAAAGGTGACCTCTGAAGGTGGACGGGGGGGGGGTAGGATTTGAGTTTTAAGTTCCAGCCGACGCCACGCTGCTGGAGGTCCGGCCGTATTACTGGGCCCGCTGGAGGGGAAGGGAGGCACGGAAGAACCAGTACCAGGACTGGGCGGGCGGACTGTCAGACCCGGCTGCAGTAAGATGAGAGGTTTTCTAAACGGACTCTGGTGCTCGGAAACAATACCGATTCTGTCCACAGAGACACAACACAAAATGAAAGTTCCCTGTAGTTGCTTTAATTTAAAATACTTTATTCCTCCCTCATGGTCAATTTGAGGATAGCGAGATTATAAATATACGTTTATATAAACTTAATTTACACTCATATTTCATATGTTTACACTTTATTGAAGTAAAGATATTTTTCTGCATCATAGGAGGACTTCTGTTCTTCAGAGGTCGCTGACTGACGGTGTGTTAAATATACTGGCACTCTGACTACAGCACATTTATGAGATACATATCAACAGCTTCAGTGATTATAATAACAAGTCAGGCATGATCAGGCAAACTGAGACAACGTTAAGCCTTTAGTGGCGTCATCAGTGCTCTTAAAACATCTGGAGATGTTTATTCATCTCATCACATCTGTATTTATGGTTGACTGAGGATGTTTCTTATCGATGCCAAGATGTGGATTCATCAACAAAATAAATAAAATGCAATAACAAGACACATGTAGAGAGAGAGATTATGAATCAGTGTTATTATGGGAATTTTGCACTATGATGCCAAAAATATTCTGCCTACTGCAGCTTTAATATAGACAAATATAGCCTACCAACACACACACACACACACACACACACACACACACACACACCTATAGTATATAAACAAATGATCCCCCCTGTTGATCCAGCGGCTCAGACGAGGTGTCTGGATCCAGATCAGCGTCTCCACGTTTCAATCTTTCATGTGTGATTCCACCAGCGTCGGTCTGCGGGCCGATGATCCTGTTACGCTCCATAAACCAGCTTCAAATGATGGCTGTGCCAAAACCTGCACGGTCGCCATGGAGACGAAGGCCTTGGATCTGATTTCTGTTTGACTTTTACAGTCTGAATGTGATCCCTTGTTGTCTGGATTAAGATGCAGTCTGTCTGCTGTTCAGTCTCTACTTCCTGCTTCATGGCTGTTCATCTCCTTTGATTTAGATTTTATCAGATAGGGGCGATGCATATTAACATAGTTCCATTAAAGGGCATGAAGCTGATGAGCTGCACAGAGTTTACAGCTAATCTTCAACTCTTGTCCCTAGTTGGGCTTTTACATGTACAGTGTAATTAAAATATACAGCTTTCTATATGATAGAACCACAATACACTACAAATATGGAAATACAATAAAATACACATCATACAATACACATATCCTATCACAATACACCAATACGCCATGATAATTTACTTTATATCTGGAGTTAATTTGATTTCAGTTGTTATAATGTGTTGACAGCCCTTTATGGAGAAAGCTGTTGTTTTAATGTTTGTTTTTTTCATCTTAGTATCTCCTCAAACTACTGTACCTTCTCTCCCCGTTTGCTCAGGTCTCGTCGTACGGAGGTTATCTGAGGTATCGTCTCCACACTCAGACGATGAGAGGCGACGTGTTGTCTCTGCCTGCTGAAGCCTCCAGGCCTGACATCATCCTCAAGGTATAAAACACACTAATATAACTCCGTATCACATCGCAGACACGAGACACACAATTTATTATTGTCCTTTATTTAACCAGGTTATTCCCATTGAGATCAAAGATCTCTTTTACAAGGAGACCTGGCCAAGATGGCAGCAAGACAGTTCTAGTGAAACTAACAGACAACACATAAATGAACAACATTAAAACCTGCTCATACTAAACACTTAAACACAGACAACCTGGAGAAACTGATAAAAACTCAGACCTCAGTTACTGACACACCACAAAGAACTGACTCGGCAAAACACAAACATGCATGTACATACAAAGAGAGTATTATTTAAAGATAAATCCTTTTAGCTCTTAAGAGGTGTTTCCCAAAAGCATCAGAGCTGCTTTTAAGTCAGAAGATGAATCACGATAAACCTGGGCACCACTTTTAAATATGTTTTTTTTTTGTGTCACTTTAGTTTTTATTGCTTTTTTGTATACACAAATAAAACAACGAAACTTGCAACAGTGCAGTGAGGGGTTCAGTTTACAATTGATGATGCAGGATACAGGGTTATTTTCTTATTAAAACATTTTCCAATAACTTACAGTTTTGACAATACAATGATACAGTGCTTATGTCTTTATGTCTATACCTAATCCATTTTTCCCATTTTCTGTTAAACTCATCTTCTTTCACTCTTAGAGAATAAGTCATTTTCTCCATCACAAATATTCCCTGTACTATGTCTAACCATTGACTAAGTCTGGGGGTGTACGCTACAGGCCATTTTCTTGTAATGGCCTTTCTGCCAGCTGTGAGTAGGATTTTAACCTAAGTACTGATCTTCCTTCTTTAAATATGTTTTTGCTTAAAGAATTATCCATAAAATATCCTGCAGTGTTTTATCACGATCCATAAAAAAACTAAAGTCTTATGCTGCTGGTTTTAAACTTAATTTATATTTATTTTAGCAACAACAAAATATCCCTCAAACTGACATTCATACATTTACCTAAACATCTGAGAAGAGAGTCGGTGCATTAGTTTACTCAAGTGTGAATTTAGACCAAGAAATATAATAATATGATTTGTAGAAAATACGCTTCAACTTCAGTGATTGGCACCGACCAAAACTAAACATACATGTTGGTAATTTAGCAAAACACTGATGTGTGATCAGCCCAAAATATGGTTTTCAATTACGTGTAATATCACAACATGTTGTCATTTCTCTGTAATCTTTGAAGGATTTCTTAAAGTTACTTTTAGCTACACACACACACACACACACACACACACACTCCTCACGGTGTTTCCTTCCTGCTGCAGGGGAACCAGATGACGCTGGTGTTCATGGAGAGAGAGTACTCGTCACCTGAGGAGCCTCACCTGGGGATAGTTCACATGGTGGAGGTAAAGTTAGACGCCGTGGAGGGTCGTTGAAGCTGCATGTTCACGAGCCAGTAAAGATTAATGTGAGAAGCTGAATTTAACAACACGACACGCGCAGGCCGGCAGCAACACGTCGGATTTGCCCCCTTCTTTCCAGTATCTTGTTGTCGTGCTCTTCAGAGCTGATCACCGGAGGCACATCAGGGTTTTTTTCCTGAGATGGAAACAAGAGCTCCGAAGATTTATCAGCTCGGTGTCCTCGGGTTATACGAGGCCATCTAGAGCTGCTGAGACGCAACATGAATTCATATATTACAGCTTTATATAATGTGTAAGACCCCTAAGCTGAGTCCTTTAAATACTTTATTTATCCTTTTTATCACCCTGTTGCTCTTCCTGGAGTCATACAAGTTTAACAGAGATGAACCAGAGATTCACAAATAACTTGAGATCCACGTCTGTTATGTTTCTCAAAACTGACGTATTGGTGCTTTTGGCTACTAGTTGATTTTGTAGAAATTGTTATTTCTAAATAAAATATAAATCTGGGATGCTTCCATGCTCTCTCACAAACATTAGAATATAAAGAAAAATCACGCAACCTTCCTCCTTTTCTGATCCCCGTGATTAATCACACATTTATTATCTGTTCTAAATGTTCCTTAAAGGGAGATTAGTCAAGTATTTAATCCTCTTATCAACATGGGAGTGGACAAATATGCTGCTTTATGCAAATGTATGTTTATATTTATTATTGTAAATCAATTAACACAAATCAATAACAGATATTGATCCAGAAACCCTCACAGGTACTGCATTTAGCATAAAACAATATGCTCCAATCATAACATGTCAAACTGCAGCCCAACAGGCAACAACAGCTGTCAGTGTGTCAGTGTGCTGACTTGACTATGACTTGCCCCAAACTGCATGTGATGATCATAAAGTGGGCATGTCTGTAAAGGGGAGACTCGTGGGTACCCATAGAACCCATTTACATTCACTGATCTGGAGGTCAAAGGTCAACAGGACAGTAGCAGAAGACTTTATTTTAACAAAAAATAAAGGACTTTCCAACACAAACTGGTCCTTATCAGAGATATACTTCTCAAAATGATACTTAAGTATACTTGGCTTATACCGACAAGTATACAGAAAAGTATATCTGGCTAAGTACTAAAAGTTAACTTAAAGAAAACTTACAAGTATACTTGCAGTAAAAACTATGAAACAAGTCGTTTACTGAGAGTATACTTTAAAGCGACGGTTAATAGTATAGCTATAAGTTCACTTGTAGTATAGTTCAGAGTATAGTTGCAGAACAAAATGCAACTTGGATGTAAACTAGTTGTGTACTCAAAGTGTACTACTCTTAAAGTACACTTAAAAGTATGCTTTTGGAAACTAAAAAGTACTACTAGAACATTGATATCAGTATACTTATTACATATATACTGGAACTATACTTAAGTTTACTTCGTATACTTCTTTTTTGTCAGAGGAGTCTAAATGCTTTGTTCCTCCCTCACAGGGAAGTTTCCGTCACGCTCAGACGGGTAACTCGGTGTCTCGGGAGGAGCTGATGATGGTTCTGGTCGGTCTGGAGTCTCTGCAGGTCCGAGCCCTGCACTCCCAGTCGGCCCACTCCGTGTCGCTGCGCGGCGCCGTGCTGGAGGCCGCCGAGGCCATGCCCATCGGTCGCCACGCCAACAACGTGGAGATCTGCATGTGTCCCGCCAACTACCTGGGAGACTCGTGTCAGGTGAGGGACCAGAACTCTGTGTTGTTTCCCCCGTAAGCTTTTAAAGCCTGAGATGATCTTAATATTAGTCTCATGAAGCATCGGAGCTGCTTTAAGCCATAAGGTGGACCAAGAAGAACCTGGGCACTACTTTGATGTGATTATGTGATATGTGATTATCATAAAGTGGGCATGTCTGTAAAGGGGAGACTCGTAGGTACCCATAAAACCCATTTACATTCACTGATCTGGAGGTCAAAGGTCAAGGGACCCCTTTGAAAGTAGACATGCCAGTTTTTCCTTGCTAAAATGTAGCCCAACTTTGGAGCAATATTTACCCTCCTTCCCCATAAACTAGTATGACATGGTTGGTATCAATGGATTCATCAGGTTTTGTAGTTTCATATGATACCAAGATCTTCACTCTAGCTCTACAACTGAACCTGCTATAGCCTCTGACAGACAGTAAAGTCGGAGGGTTAAAGACAAAAAGACCAACCCATTAATCCAGAGAGTAATCAACAGATCAATGAATAATGAAATTCATTAATAATCTCTTACTCACATGTTCCTCTTCTGTCCCGTCTATAGAAATGTGCTCCGGGTTTCTACAGAGACACTATCGGCCTGTTTCTGGGTAAATGTGTTGCCTGTAACTGTAACGGACACTCTGACCGCTGCCTGGACGGATCTGGGATCTGCTTGGTGAGGAGGATTGTTAATGATGAATCAAACCTTTCTGTCCGTCCTGACATCTTTCTTCAGCATCACAACGTTGTCTTTTCCTCTCCATCCATCAGGACTGCCAACACAACACGGCCGGCGACCGCTGCGAGAGCTGCCTGGGCGGTTTCCTTGGCAACAACAGTCTGGACGGACAGGCGGTGTCCTGCTCCAGTTGTCCCTGCCCGCTGAGGGTCCCGTCCAACAAGTCAGTACATTTTACCCTCTCTCTTTTTCAGCCTTCCTTTTATTACTTTTCCCCTTTTTAATCATCTAATCATGTCTTCTCATCACTCCTCCTCGTAGCTTTGCAGAGGGCTGCGTGCAGAAGACCGACAGGATGCAGTGTCTGTGTATGCCCGGCTATGCTGGACCGCACTGTGAAAGGTAAACTACCTCCTCATTACACTGTAAAAGATAAACTACCTCCTCCTCATCACACTGTGAAAGGTAAACTACCTCCTCATTACACTGTAAAAGGTAAACTACCTCCTCATTACACTGTAAAAGATAAACTACCTCCTCCTCATTACACTGTGAAAGGTAAACTACCTCCTCATTACACTGTAAAAGGTAAACTACCTCCTCATTACACTGTAAAAGATAAACTACCTCCTCCTCATTACACTGTGAAAGGTAAACTACCTCCTCATTACACTGTAAAAGGTAAACTACCTCCTCATTACACTGTGAAAGGTAAACTACCTCCTCATTACACTGTAAAAGATAAACTACCTCCTCCTCATTACACTGTGAAAGGTAAACTACCTCCTCATTACACTGTAAAAGGTAAACTACCTCCTCATTACACTGTAAAAGGTAAACTACCTCCTCATTACACTGTAAAAGGTAAACTACCTCCTCATTACACTGTAAAAGGTAAACTACCTCCTCATTACACTGTAAAAGGTAAACTACCTCCTCATTACACTGTAAAAGGTAAACTACCTCCTCATTACTGTGAAAGGTAAACTACCTCCTCATTACACTGTAAAAGGTAAACTACCTCCTCATTACACTGTAAAAGGTAAACTACCTCCTCATTACACTGTAAAAGGTAAACTACCTCCTCATTACACTGTGAAAGGTAAACTACCTCCTCATTACACTGTAAAAGGTAAACTACCTCCTCATTACACTGTAAAAGGTAAACTACCTCCTCATTACACTGTGAAAGGTAAACTACCTCCTCATTACACTGTGAAAGGTAAACTACTTTAAACTACTTTATACTTTATACTTTTTACTTTATTATTTATTATTTGATTATGTTCGACCTTCATCAGGTATAATGTAACTGTTAACAAACAATGAAATGATAAATAATAATACTGTTTACGCATTATTAGTAATACTATATTTTAGCATTCATTTTGTGTAATATGAAATAATTCATTCATAGAACATATATTGTATCATAGCTGATAAGAGACTTTATAACTTTATGATAGACATCCAAATAGTGTTTATAGACGGTTTACAAAACAATTATTAACATTAAAGTGTCACAAATATCTGGTCCATCTATCTCTGTAATATTTGTAGATGTTTTACAAAAACAATTTCTTAATTATTACCAAATGATTTGTAAACCTTTAACAAATACTTATAATATATACACTTCATAAAATGTAATAATTTTTGCAACAATAAACTGTTAAAATAACATAAATTATAGCATTACTATTTATTAGTAAATATTATTAATTATAATTTTATTGTAAAATAACTAATTAAAATGTATAAATTTATTAATGATGGTTATTATAAAATGTTACCCAAGATTTATATATATTTGTGTTTTTTTTGTTTGTTTTGTTTTTTTGTATAAACTTTAAGCAACATAAAATAAGACCTGCTGCAGATTCTGCACGTGTGTCATTAATAAACGTGTCTCTTAACACAGGTGCGCCCCCGGTTACTACGGCAACCCCATGGTGCTGGGCAGCAGGTGCCAGCTGTGCCATTGCCACGACAACACGGACCCCAACATGCTGTTCACCGACTGCCACCCGCTGACCGGAGAGTGTCTCAGCTGCATGCACAACACGGCTGGGCCTCACTGTGACATCTGCGCTCCCGGTTTCTACGGCGACGCCATCGCCGCCAAAAACTGCACCAGTGAGTTCAGCCTCGACCTCGGTTCAGCCAAAATTCATGAGATTCATTCGTGTGTTCAGGCTGTTCAGCTCAGCAGTTAAATACAGAAACCCTGCCTAATATGGTGATGCGTTTTCTGAGTCTGATCTAAATAGATTTCTCTCCTGTTTTATGATGCAACAGGTGGAAACAGTTTCCTTAATAGTTTTTTTTCACCTGTGAAACAGATGAAAAAAAAAGGTTTTGCTAGGACAAGTTCCTTAAAAACAATCATCTGTGAAACAGGTGTGGAAAAACAATTTGCCAGGATCATTTCATTACTTAATTAATTAATGTTTATATCTGATATATGACTAGAACAACTTGACACACCCTGTATAAAATGACCTGTGGTGACCTCTAGGATAATCACAGCCTCATGAAACTTTACAGCCACAAACTAGAGACCTAGAGCATTCAGAGGATGGATGGATCAAACTAGAGACCTAGAGTATTCAGAGGATGGATGGATCAAACTAGAGACCTAGAGCATTCAGAGGATGGATGGATCAGACTAGAGACCTAGAGCATTCAGATGATGGATGGATCAAACTAGAGACCTAGAGCATTCAGAGGATGGATGGATCAGACTAGAGACCTAGAGCATTCAGAGGATGGATGGATCAAACTAGAGACCTAGAGCATTCAGAGGATGGATGGATCAAACTAGAGACCTAAAGCATTCAGAGGATGGATGGATCAGACTAGAGACCTAGAGCATTCAGAGGATGGATGGATCAAACTAGAGACCTAAAGCATTCAGAGGATGGATGGATCAAACTAGAGACCTAAAGCATTCAGAGGATGGATGGATCAGACTAGAGACCTAGAGCATTCAGATGATGGATGGATCAAACTAGAGACCTAGAGCATTCAGATGATGTTCACCACTTCTATGTGACATCTACTGTTGACCTGCTATCTCCCCCTAAAGACCCCCTGGACCCCCTAAAGAAGACTAGAACAGGTCTATTGTGGGTCTCAGGGGGTTAATACGTTTTGTGTTTTCTTTATCACAGAATGTAACTGCTCTCCGTGTGGCACCGAGTCATGTGACACTCACACAGGACAGTGTCGCTGTAAAGCCGGAGTCACCGGACCGCGCTGCGAGCGCTGTGAGGTAAGAGCTGAACGGGTTTATATCTTTATTTATATTATGAATCTGAAAATATAATTTACACCCATTCATTAAAAATAAAATTGGAAGCTTCCAGTCAAAACAAAAGACTGACGATAATATTTAGCAATACTGCATCAAATCTCACAACGATAACCTTCATCTGTTCCTCCTGTCAGGACGGCTCGTTCGGCTTCGACTCGTGCTCCGGCTGTCATCAGTGCGACTGCGACGCCTCTGCGGCTCTCGTCCAGCCGTGTGACCCTCAGAGCGGTCAGTGCGCCTGTCGGCCCGGCGTCAACGGGCCGAGCTGCAGACAGTGCGCTCCCGGACACTGGGACTACGGACCCAACGGATGCAGGAGTGAGTGCACGTCACTGTCCTAATCATGTGTTTTAAGATGCAACGCTGAGGTTATACTGATCTTTATTTAACGGTTATCTCTTCAGTTAGTTTGTTAAAGCATTTTATAAACTGTTTTGTAAATATGATCAGACGACAGATTTTGCACAGTGTCTTTGTAGCTAAAACAAGAGCCCACATGGTCCACATCACTACAATCACTGGAATCAGGACAGTATGAATACTTGCCAGACCTGGCATTAACATGCGTCTTGGATGATCCCATCACAAGTGGACATCACTTCAGTTCCCTTTGTTAACACCTTATTTTGAAAAGCGGACGTAGTCCCCCGTGTCTACTTCCTGTAACTTCTCCAAGGTGGTCTCTAGCTCTCCCGTCAGCTCCGTTCTCTTTATCCATCCATGGTCAGCTCCATCGGGGCCGTTTCAATGCAGAGAACACAAATGTCAGTATCTGGGTGCTCTACAGTCGTAGCGTCGGCCCATTTGACCACGGAGACGAGAGCGACGGCTCCACCACCACGTTACCTCCATACCATAACGTTTCCTGTCCGTGACAGAGTTAGCATGCAGCTTTAGCTCTGCTCTGTCTAGCTCTGCTTTTCCTGTCAATGTGTGAAACCCAAAGTGTTTCCATCCTTTACTGGATGTGTAGTGTTTACCACGCTGGATTTAACATGTGAGGGTGCAGGTCGTATCCACGCTGACCCTCCAACGTTTTAGACTCTCTGAGGTTTGTTTCGGTTGACAGATACGGAACGGATATGACGTCACGTTACTCAGACTACAACAATAAAAGCGGTAACTTCCTTCTACCTCCACAGAGACTCAGATGAAGCAGATATATCCATTCTGGTGTTAAAACATCTATTTCAAAATCGTAAAAAACTAAATTGCGATACATCGGTGAATAGATAATTTTCCGACCTCTAATAGGAGCAACGTAAACCTTAGCTACACAAGCTGTTGTGGATCACCTCTCTGGAGTAACACACACACACGTCAGGTGAGTAGGTGGTCCTTAATGTGGCCCAGACCACCTCTGAATGTGGTCTGAAAGATCGGATCTCAATGAGTCCTCAGTGTGTCTTGAGTGCGTTCACACCTGTAGTTAAAGCTGTCCACCTGTGATCCGATCACCCAGAGGATGCATGTTAACACCAGAACTGAAAATGGTTGTAATAAAATCCCTCCCACCTGTTGTGTTTAACCCGGCCGTCTCTCCGTCTCTCCGTCCCGTCAGAGTGCGGCTGTAAAGGAGGTCGCTGTGACCCCCGGTCGGGAGAGTGCCGCTGTCCTGACGGGATGACGGGGAAGCAGTGCGACACCTGCTCACAGAAATACAACGTTCCTGTAGAGCACCAACACGGCATGCACTGTGAACGTGAGTAAAACACACACTACTGATATATGTTGAATTTATTTATGTCAATCATTTAAAATCTGCGGAGAATAGAGTAAAAACGTTCCCTAATAGATATCACCATGAAACTTCACCGGCTGATTACTGACATTAAGACACTTAGTTTTTATATCATTGTGACATTTTATGTTTAAAGGGACTGTTTGTAACTTTTTAAGCGTATAAATGTACCAGGTTGGGACACATGTGCGCTCGCATATGCGCGTTCGCGTGTAGCCGCTGCCTCTCCTCCTCTGCCTGCCTTCACTCAGACAGCGCGCGCGTTCTCGCTCAGCTCGCTCCACCTCTCACGTGCATGCTGCTCACTCCACACTGCAGAAGAGTTAGTTTAGCTCTGAGAATATCTAGTGAATGTTCAGTGGACGTTTGTGCAGAAATAACTGCTGCAGCTCCTCCAGACCAACAGAGGTTTCCCGTGTCTTGTGAAGTGACGGAGCTCTGCAGAGAGTTACGTTGTCTTCTCGTTACCGACCGGGTGCCGGTGTCTCCCTGCTCTCTCCGGCTGCGGAGAGAGCAGGGAGACACACTGCAGAGCCCCGCTGCATCAGCCTGCGCTGAGGCGGGAAAAGCCAACACTAGGATCAGCATTGATTCATGGAGAGACCTTGGTCTGGTCAGCTAACATTACTGCCAAGCAGCTGAAACATAGAGTGATATTGTGCTTTTAGCTGACGTGTGTCTCCTCACTGTTTTGAGCGATGCACGTTCATGTCTATTAAGAGCGAGCACAAGCACCAGCCCAACGCTGACTTTAGTTGACTTAACGGCCACAGGTGTCGCTGTTAAGAAGCATTTCTGAAAGTTACAAATAGTCCCTTTAAAGGTGCCGTACGTAGCTTTCAGAAGATCCTTGTTATTAATAACTCCTGCGGCCGTTAAAGTGAACTGCAGTCAGCATCCTGACGTCTCTCCGCGTCGTCCTTTAATTCCTGATAATGGACATTATCCATTACATCATGTTCTGTAATGTTCCTGTATTGTATTTGGACCACTGGCTCCATGATACTAACTATAGCTTGCAGCCAGCAAATTACTTTTTAAACAATTAAGACAGTATTGTTGTTATATTAGCTGCACACTGTCGGCGCTTTAGGGGAGCTGAAGCGAGGCATAAACGTCATAGTCTTTGGATTTTCCCGGCAAAACCGCCCCAAGTCTTTTATGTATAAATTAGTCCGCAGGCTGTTGCTAGGCAACCGAGAAAGTCGAGGAAGGTTTTTAAGTTACGTTACAATCCGTTCACACATTGGCAATATAAAGTGATTAAAACACGTAAATTGTTACATATTGTACCTTTAAATGTGTATATTGGATGTTTTCTCTCCACTAGTCTCAAAGACGAAACGTTATGGAAGCAAAGAAATCTCAAAATTGACCGGTGCATAACAAAAAAATTATGTTTTTGCCTTAAAAGAGAGAAAAAAGAAATTTCTTATAAAATGTTCGATCCCTTTAGTGAAATGAAGTGTGTTTTATGTGTGTGTTTGTTTTTGGTGTCAGCGTGTGACAGCTGCGTCGTCGTCCTGTTGGAGGATCTGGACAAGATGAACGACGACTTCCACTCGGTAACCGGTCAGCTGAGCAGCCTCAACGCCAGCTCCATGGCGTGGGCTCAGCTGCAGAACCTCAACAAGTCTGTGGACGACATGGCTGTGAGTGGACACACACACACACACACACACACACACACACACACACACACACACACACACACACACACACACACACACACACACACACACACACATACACACACACAAAAACACACACACACACACACATACACACACGAAAACACACACACACACACACACACAAACACACACGACGTGGCTGTTGGTGTCGTTTTGCATATAAACTCATTTTCCCATGATTCCAGCGGGCCATAGAGAACTACAACAGTACGCTGGATGACAGCAGGAGTCGGGCCGACATGCTGGAAGCTGAGATCATGAACATCAATGATGACATTGATGAACTGCAGGGCAAGGTGTGATATCACACACACACACTTACACACACACACATACGCGCACACACACACACACACACACACACACTCACTTATATGCACTAAAAATCTTTCACTAATACTAAAAGTTCACAAATCTCCGTCTCAGTGTGAGATCATAAATACTTTATAATATGTTGTGTTTTCATTTTAGGATTTTAGAAAATACAATATAAATATAGATAATATAATATAACACATTATAACACATTATAAATATAGATAATATAATATAATACATTATAACACATTATTAATATAAATAATATAATATAATACATTATAACACATTATAAATATAGATAATATAATATAACACATAACACATTATAAATATAGATAATATAATATAACACATTATAACACATTATTAATATAAATAATATAATATAATACATTATAACACATTATAAATATAGATAATATAATATAACACATAACACATTATAAATATAAATAATATAATATAACACATTATAAATATAAATAATATAATATAACACATTATAACCTTTTTTTCCACTTATTTTAAACACTTAATTCTCCCACATCACTGCTGAGATAACGCTTTGAGAGTTATCGTTTTGGGTATTTATTTTGTCCACGGTTCTCACCAATACTTTTCTTGCTACATAAAAAGTTTAAGAAGAAGAAAAAAGTATTATATTTCAACTTTTCCTTCATTCAACTAAAATCTAGTAAAAAACAAATGTCCTCCTTGCATGAGAAACATTTTCCAGTTTTCAATCCACCTTTCATCAACATGAACCAGTTCCTCCCTCAACAGCATGAAATGAACAGATTGTTAATGTGTCTGCTGTCATGTAGAACTGAGTGTTGTTATGTTGTTGTTGTTGTTTTCAGGCGACCGTGATGACGGACAGAGCTGATGACCTGAAGAACAGCACCAACAACACACACCAGAGGGCGCAAGACCTGCTGTCCTTCATCAACAACATGACCATGGATTTAAACGGTAGGACGGAGGACATCAAATAACATGTATATATATACACTGATCAGCCGTAACATTCAGACCACTGAGAGGGGAAGTGAATAACATGGATTATCTGGTTACCATGGGGCCTGGCAGTGGGGGGGGATATATCAGACAGGAAGTGAATATTCTGAACTTTGTGTTGGAAGCAGTAAAAATGGGCCAGCGTGAGGATGTGAGTGACTATGACAAGGGCCAGATAGTGCTGGCTAGACGACCGGGTCAGAACATCTCCAGAACTGCAGCTCTTGTGGGATGTTCCCGGTCTGCAGTGGTCAGGACCTACCAAAAGTGGTCCAAGGAAGGAGAACCGGTGAACTGGCGACAGAGTCAGACCCGAGGCTCATTGATGCACGTGGGGAGTGAAGGCTGGCCCGTGTTGTCTGATCCAATAGAAGAGCTACTGGAGCTCAAACTGATGAAACAGTTAATGCTGGTTCAGATAGAAAGGAGTTAGAACACACAGTGAGGAGCAGGTTGTTGTGTAAGAGGACCGGTCAGGGTTGACCGTGCTGACCCGTGTCCACTGACAAAAAGCGCCTACAATGGGCATCAGAACTGGACCACGGAGCGATGGAAGAAGCTGGCCGGTCTGATGAATCATCTTTTACATCATGTGGATGGCAACGAGTTGGAGGTGTTGACTCGGCCTCCAGATTCTCCAGATCTCAATCCGATGGAGCATCTGTGGGATGTTCTGGACAAACAAGTCCGATACACGGAGGCCCCACCTCGCAACTTATACAGGACTTAAAGGATCTGCTACTGACGGCTCGGTGCCAGATACCACAGCAGACCTTCAGAGGTCTAGTGGAGTCCATGCCTCCACGGGTCAGGAGGGACCTACTCAATATTAGGCAGCTGGTCATACTGATACGGCTGATCGGTGTATATATACAGTATATATCCACATATATTAATGATCAACCATCAGTTGCTGCATCGCCAATATGATGAGCTGCTGGGACAGGAAGGTCTTCTTCCATATGCACAGAAATCTCTCTGAGACTATGAGATAAATCATATTCACATGACAAAAAAATAAACATTTAAAGGTTGAAAGCAAGTTTTGTTTCTACATTTCTAATAAAAATAACATCAAGCAGCCTGCAAAATATGAAAGAGACTTTATTAGAGAAACTTTAGTTTATCAAAGAAAGAAGAAGGTTCCAGATCCCAGATGAGTGGCGTGTTGTCTCAGAGGACGGAGCTGACATCTAAACCTCCAACACTCATCTTTTATAGCTTCCATTTATTGAAAGAGGACTATCATAAAAACTACAGACCACTGGACTGACTGATGTTTTTGTGATGCTTTCTTTCTCCGTAGACGTCATGACGATGGCGAACCGGTCCTGGCTGAATGACACCGAGGCGGCGCAGGACGACGGGGAGAGGGAGACGAAGATGAGGAAGGTGCAGGCCATGATGAGGGAGATGAGGTACCGGAGCTGCGTGGGCCAGAAGAAGATGGCTGACAAAGAGAAGAGCGAGGCACAGAAATGTAAGTTTACAGATAAATAAACACTTCCTGTACCTTTACTGGTTTTATAAACGCTACTCCATCGTAGATATGTGACACAGTGCTTTAAAACCAGAGATAATACTATGCTTAATATTCTATGTTAATACTTACAGACGATGTTCTCAGAGTCACAGAGGAGTCGGTACGCAACGAGTCCTTTGTTTACATCATTTACATTTATGACATGTTCATACTTCCAGTCTGTGGATGTTCTACGTACATGTAGATCCAGTTCTCCACAGGAGAGACTGTCGGTGCTAAAAGAATAAAACAACGATCCTCATGTTAAACTTCTCTAATCAAATGCAAAAAAGACTCAAAGTCGACGTCTCAACAACAGTTCAGACCCCCAAAACATCACGATCACGTCCTCAGACTCGGTCTCTGTGTCCTCTGCTAGTGTTGGATCGCGTCAACAAGGAGTTGGCGGGTCGTCACGGAGAAAACAGCGACTTGGCCAAAGCTATCAGAGACCGCCTGGCCCGCTTCCACTCCCAGATGATGGATCTCCGAGACGCCCTGAACCAAGCTGTGAACAACACGGCCAGAGCCGCGGAGATCAACAACGTCAATGAGAAAACCCTGGAGGACAACCAGGTGAGCTGAGACATGAGCAGCAGTACGGTAAGGAAGGAGGAGAGGACGGTGATGAAGAGTGATACTGACTCTCTCTCTCTCTCTCTCTGTCTCTCTCTCCGTCTCTCTCAGAGGAGGATAGAAGACCTGCTGTCGAAGCAGAAGGAGGTCAACGACCAGCTGCACATGGCTGAAGATGACGTAGCGCAGGTCAACGACGTGCTGTCCATGCTGCACGACTCCAAAGAGGTTAGAGCAACACAAACACACTCTCTCTGGGTCCTACCTGCACCACACCTGAGGTCTGGACTACGAAGCAGGATTTAGGGTTAGCGAGGTAACTTCAGGGTTTACAGTCCTACTACGGTGGATCACTTCTTACCGGGGTAGATCGCCATGGTAACTGATGCTGAACAGCTGACCTGCTCCAGATCACCATGGTAACTGATGCTGAACAGCTGACCTGCTCCAGATCACCATGGTAACTGATGCTGAACAGCTGACTCCAGAGCACCATGGTAACTGATGCTGAACAGCTGACCTGCTCCAGATCACCATGGTAACTGATGCTGAACAGCTGACTTGCTCCAGATCACCATGGTAACTGATGCTGAAGGAGCAGGTTATGTTCTAGATAAGAGATCAACTCATATAAAAGCACCACCTACTGACCAATCAGAGCTCAGTGAGCAGATCGTATGATAATATTACACACATATGAAGAAGTTAGAGTCATAATCAGACTAAAAACAACACAGTTTAAACTTACAGATGCAGGAAGGACAGCTGGATTTATGCTGTGGGTGTTTACCGCTTTGAATTATATTTTTATATTTATTGTTTTATTTACTCTCAAGTCCGTTTCACACCGCCGGAGACGAGGACGCAGCTGAAAGAAGGCTGAAATAGTGAAACATGCCTCATTATTGCTAAAGGGCGTAATGTAATCTATTCATCCATTATACTCGGAAAGCTTTTTATAACATTACTGCCCCGTCTAGACCACTTCAGTTATTGTTGGAGCTTCTGAATGCTCTAAAAATGCATTGTGGGGCAGTATGAATTAATAATAGAATATTATTGTTGATTTGATTTTATAAATATATTGTGACAAAAGATATTGTTTGAAATTCTGATCTTCACATGAACAAGTTCATGAATATCCGTCATAATTAATGATGCTATCCTGAGAAATATAATAGATTTATAATAACTAAACAAAAACCAACGGCTAGTTTAACTTTAACTGTGTGTTTGTCACATAAGGATAAAGTTGCTTTGCCACCTATTTGAGTTTTGAGATGTCACTTCTGTTTTTGGGGCTTAAGTTTAATTAACATTTGTTTTAAAGTTAGTGCAAGGTTCGGTTTTCTAAAATATAAGCAGCCCGGTTCAGTCTGCATCGTGTACTGAGGTCAAACTGGAGTTGTTGTGGTTGAACGTTGTGCGTCTCTTTAACACTTCAAACACCTTCCTCAGGAGTACGAGCGCTTGGCGGCCCAGCTGGACGGCGCCAGAACACCGCTGGCAAAGAAAGTGCAGAACTTTGCTTGGGTCGACTCCAAAATCCCTCTGGTGGAGGAAGCAGAGAGACACGCGGAGCTGCTCAACGCTTTAGCCATGAACCTGTCCAGGTAGGAGAGCAGTTAGCTGCTGAGCTGCAACCGTATATGAATTCATTAATAAGAGTGTTAATCTGGTAGAAGACAAACGAGCCTCACAGCCGAGCTCACCAGGACAACAGCATCATTCAGAGAAGATGATAATAATGTTGTTTGTCTGCAGTTTGGTTGCAGAAACCAAGAAGGATGGATTTGTGGATGTAACACAATCCTACAATAAGATCATCAACAGCATCAAGGAGGCAGAGGAGGCCGCCAAGATGGCCGACAAGGCCGCTAACGACACTATGGAGGTACGGGACACAGTTATTCCTCCGCCTGTTATTAAAACAGTCTTTAAGTGAGTTATTGGTTGGTGTCTGTTCTGTAATATGGATGCATGTGTTTAGACCATAAAGGACCAGGATCTGGGTCGGAGCGCTGACCTTCTGAGGAACCACAGCGTGGAGCTGAAGGACGAGGTCCTGAAGCTAAACGAAGAACTCAACAACGGTAGACACACGTCTTTACATCCATGTATTCATCATGAGGGATGTCATGAGATCAAGTAAAGGTCTTCAGTTGGATGTTTAGTAGTTGAAGAGTGTTTTTATTTCTTCTGCTGCTCAGACCTGAAGCCGCAGCTGGAAGACGCTCGGAGGCGACTGGACGACGCCAAAACCAAACAGGCTGATGTGATGAAGAACCTGCAGACGGTTCAGAACAACCTCAACTTCACCACGAGTACGCACACACACACACACACACACACACACACACACACACACACACACACACACACACACACACAGATACATTACAGTGAATTAGCAGAAGCTTTTATTAAAGTTACTGTGAGGAACTTTTAACTGGTTATGAAACAGACTCGGTTTAATCCTGATGCCTCGATATGACCGACAGAAATAAACAAGACCATCAGCAATCACAAAGATTAGACCAGAGGTCAGAGGTCAGAGGTCAGGGGTCAGCAACCTGCATCTCTTCAGCTCCTCTCCAGCGGCTCTCTGTGGATTTATAAACATGGAAATGAATAACTGTTTTTTGTTTACATTTTCATTTTTATTGTCATTGTTGTAGTTCTATGGTACGACGGTACGACGGAGTATTAGGGCCACATTGAGGAAAAAAATACATCTGAGATTTAGAGAATAAAGTCAGAATATTATAAAGTAGTAAATTTAAGTGTTATTTTCTTTTTTTCTCGTTAAGTTATGACTTTATTCTCGTAATATTACGACTTTTTTTCTCGTAATATTCTGACTAAATCTCAGATGTTGTTTCCCTCAATGTGACCCTAATACTCCGTAGTACATTGTCTCTTTGGCCCTCACTGCATTAGACTTATATACTATATACTTAGACTATAAACTGTGTTACCTTCATCACAATGATCACATGTGTTGCGGCTCCAGACAGATTTTTTTTGTTTTATTTTTTGCCTAAAATGTCTCTTTTGATAGTAAAGGTTGCTGACCCCTGGATTATTTCTATATAGTTATTATTATTAATGCTTGTCATCGGCTCCGATTCCTCGTGAAATCAGACAAAACAGTTTACAGCACACGGGTTCACCAGAAACTCCTTCAGCTCAGACTCCAGCGGGGCCTCCGTCGCCTCGCTGCTCCTCGCCGGTCCCCGTTGCTAGCCGACGCCGACACCATGCTGCTGGAGGCCCAGGCCGTATTACTGGGCCCGCTGGAGGGAAGGGAGGTACATGAGAACCAGAACCAGGACTGAGCGGGGCAGACTGTCAGACCCTGCTGCAGTAAAATGAGGTGTTTTCTAAAGGGACTCTGGTGCTCGGAAACACCACAGCACACAGAGACCGCCAAAATCATCACAAGATTAAAGTTCCTTGTAGTATTTTTAAAGTATCTTAAAACAAGTGCCTTCAAACTCAAGAGGAACAAGCACTTGATATCATCAGAACTTAAAGGGCAACCCACCCAGATAAACGGCTAAAAGCGCGTTCAGAGAGCTACGATGAAAATATCAGTTACCTTTTATCGGGTGTTCCACATAACGCGAGTATTGTGGCGACAATCTTGGAGCTCATCGGCTATCGATCTGACAACGATGAGCCTCAGGACGCTTTAAACATGTGGAAGTGGTGATATAAATCATCCATGCACAGAAATCTTACATGATTCATCTTATCGATTCTGACCCGTTTCTAGGAATATTTCTATTTCTATTTTACATTTCCATTCTTCTTTCTCTGTGATGAACAGATGTGAGTCAAGAGATTGACGAAGCAAAGCGAGCAGCGGATCTGGCGAACGTCACGGCCACGCAAGTCAACGATGCCCTGCGTCCCATTAAAGAGCAGCTGGACCAATGGCAGCAGACCTACGGAGACGCCAACGCCACCAACGATGACATCAACAAGGCGCTGATGGAGGCCAACAAGACTGGTAGGAGCTTGTGGACGTCCTAAAAAATATTTATTTCAGTAACTGGTTTCCTTCAGTGTCTGTTCTTTCTCATCGTGTGATTTCTACTCTTATAAATCTTTAAACTAGGACGTTTACTGTCAGCTATATGCTTACTACATTAGCCTTCTGAGCCCGATTTCCCCCTCAACATTTCCTTTCAGATGGCTTCAAAGATACAAAACAGATGTTTTATGTGCATCATTTGATACACACATCCTTAAAGGTCCCATATCGTGCTCATTTCCAGGATCATTCTTGTATTTCATGTTTCTACTAGAACATGTTTACATAATGTAATGTTCAAAAAAACTTTATTTCCCTCATACTGTCTGCCTGAATATGCCTGTATTCATGCTCTGTCTGAAACGCTCCGTTTTAGTGCATTTCAACGGAATTGCAATGGAATTGCGTTGCTAGGCAACAGCTTGGGTCCATGTTTACTTCCTGTCAACTGATGTTATTTACATACACTGCAAGAGGAAATAAACTGGGACACGTTTAGAATGTTTATGTTTAAAACCGTGTAATTATCTATATATATTGTATTTTTGTGACATCACAAATGGACAGAAATCCTAACGGCTTGTTCCAAACGCACAATTTCTGAATACGGGATGTGTGTATTTCTCCGTATATTGAGCGTTTTGATAGTTTAACAGTATTTATAAAGCACTTAAACCTGTTTTATAATATAAAAGACATGAAAATCTCACTTTTTACAATACGGGACCTTTAAGTTTCAATTATCTCAAGTAATATGTAAATCAAAACATTGTACAGTTTTTCTGTTAAATTAAATAAATAATAAAAATCATAAAATATGAAAAATAGAACTGAAGCAATCGGTCGAGTAATCGATTAGTTGATCGGCAACTGTTTTGATTATCAATTAATAGTTTGAGTCAGTTTTCAACGTTTTCTGATTTCTATTTTTAATTTTACATAAAAGAAACAATGAGTAGGATTTTCTTAACAAAAAACATTATATAGACTCATACAAATGTGAGCCGGGGAAGAGAACCGCAACAGACAAATCCTCCTCACTCTGCCTTTAACTAATGCGTTAAATATAATTATATTAATATATATAATATTAGTTACTAGTTAACATTAAAATAGACTATAAGTCTCTTAATGCAGCTCTCTCTCTCTCTCTCTCTCTCTCTCTCTCTCTCTCTCTCTCTCTCTCTCTCTCTCTATCTCTCTGTCTCTCTCTCTCTCTCTCTCTCTCTCTCTCTCTCTCTCTCTCTGTCTCTCTGTCCCTCTCTCTTTGTCTCTCTCTCTCTGTCTCTCTTTGTCTATCTCTCTCTGTCTCTCTGTCTCTCTCTCTCTGTCTCTCTCTCTCTGTCTCTCTTTGTCTCTCTCTCTCTCTCTCTCTCTTTGTCTCTCTCTCTCTCTCTCTGTCTCTCTTTGTCTCTCTCTCTCTCTCTCTCTGTCTCTCTTTGTCTCTCTCTCTCTGTCTCTCTCTCTCTCTCTCTCTCTCTCTCTCTCTCTGTCTCTCTCTCTCTCTCTTTGTCTCTCTCTCTCTCTCTCTGTCTCTCTCCCTCTCTCTCTCTCTCTCTCTCTCTCTCCTGTCTCTCTCTCTCTCTCTCTCTCTGTCTCTTCTCTCTCTCTCTCTCTGTCTCTCTCCCTCTCTCTCTGTCTCTCTCTCTCTCTC